>NW_019392926.1:487787-498119 GCF_000648675.2 Cimex lectularius | reverse complement strand
GGCGGAAAAACACCGTGGGACACCTTCGAAAGGAAAGTGGCGGAGGGGGGGCCGGCGGTAAAACAGAACCAATCAGATCCCATGTTTTTAAATTTGGGCGGAAAAACACCGTGGGATACCACGAGAAGGAAAGTGGAGGGGGGTGCTGGTGGTATCCCTTATACTACTCACATTTATATATATATATATATATAAATTAATTTAATGTTATGAATTAGATATAACCCACTAGCGGTATTCGAAGGAAGAGGAACGACATGATGGCACTTGTCAAAACAATTATTTGTTCAAGCAAAAACAATTTAAAAAAAAATAAAAGGGTTTTAGTGACCGTTACTTAACGATTATTTCGAGGTCGTGAGATGCGGTATGGTGTGACGTAGGTTTTAGAAAACCATTTTCTTTATCAAGCCAACGTTTCGATCTTTATTGACAACATCTTCAGGGCCGGGAATTTATAAACATTGTTTCAGTTTTACAAATACATGTAGGATGTTGTTTTTTTCATATCGTACATGTATTTGTAAAACTGAAACAATGTTTATAAATTCCCGGCCCTGAAGATGTTGTCAATAAAGATCGAAACGTTGGCACGATAAAGAAATGTTTGTCTAAAACCTACGTCACACCAGACCGCATCTCACGACTTCCAAATAATAACTATATATACAGATGTAATATATTTATATATATATATAATTTAATTTTATGAATTAGATCTAACTCAGTAGCGGTATTCGATGGAAGAGGAACGACATGATGGCACTTGTCAAAACAATTATTTGTTCAAGCAAAAACAATTAAAAAAAAAAAAATATGGGCCTTCATATAACAGTATAAATGTTCAGCTTATGCTTCAAGGTTTCAATAATGTACACATATAGTACATAATTATAGCATACGTAATTATAGTTTAATAAAATTGACAAGTCATTTTCCACATTATATATATTTCTATAAAATTTCATCATAAAAAATAGGTTTTATTGGAATAGATTATTTTTAAAATGTATTCAGGAATTATTTATCAGAATTATTCCATGAGCTTCGCTGGATTTCCGAAAGTGCCGGATAGATGGCCTATGCTTGTGCAATTTGGATCCCACATTCCTGTTCCATCGATGCGGTCATGGAATAATTATGCCTTTGTATAAGCAACGCCGGGGATCATCGATTTTTGCGCTAATTCTCAAGGTTGTTACTTCGATAAGAACTTTGCCCATTTGAACTTGAAACTGCATTGTATGCCTTTAATGGCGAAAACGGGGGAGATTTGTTTAAAACTTGTGCAGGCAGCTTTATCCGCGTCTGACAACATTAGACGCTCGGACACAAATTTGTAAAAGTTTAGATTTTTTAAAGTGTCTAATTTTAATGGTTTTTATACTTTACATTGAATATCGCAAATACGTACTATAATTACACGACGTACAAAAAAAGGACGAAAAACGAGCATACTCAAAAACTTAGAATTGAGAAAAGAAATCACACAGACACACTAAAAATGGAAATATGCTGAAACGCGTGTGACAGATCAACACAGCGAAGACAAGCATGCCAAACTAATGGGAACCTACCTAATTACATATTCATCAGCAGACCCGCCAATACGAGAATTCTCGCAGAATGGAATTCAATTGTTGAGAATAAATATAAATAATAAAAGAGAAGGATAAATAATAATTTAAGATTAAAAGGAGTTTCAACATTTGTATGTTTTAAACAGATTTTGAATGGGCAATTGAAAAGCACGTGCTTTATTCCATGAATAAAACCTTAGATAAAATCTGTGTATAGTATTTTTAAAACTTCATATCGATCAATTGAGTAGAAAAGCGAGAGTACAGAGAACGGTGATTTCCAACATACCAAAAAATGAACTTTTTACGATTTTTATTTAAATTAATCTTGTACTGTGCGCATGCAAATGTGCGAACTTTATTTATACCTTGAACAACCACAACTGGGTGCAAATTACATTCAAATTCTAAATTATGCCGAAACGCAATACCATTAAATTTTACCAATTGATTTAATCGATTTATTTGCATGCGTAATGGATTATTGTCGCCCTGTTCATTTTGAACACAGGGCAAAGATTGTTTCAATTCCCTAATTCTTACTCGACTTGCTTCGTTTCGTGCTTCGTGATGATGCATTTCGATGTTGTGACGATTTAGTAGAACGTGAGTTTGACATATAAAATCTATTTTGTTCGTTGTGCTCATTCCTCCTCTGTTTCATTTTGTCCTTACGACCAATCTTTTGTCGTTTTCGTGACATTTTAAACAACAACAAAATGCACGTCCAACAGCAATTCTACAAAACCAGTGCCAAAAAGACAGAATGATTTGATTGATTACAGATTAAACATAATTCGTAGTACAGTAAAATCATCTCACTTAATTACAAAACAGTGGAAACTTAACATTACGACACTTCTCAACCTCAAAATTTATAAAATTCAGAATGTTAATAAATCCAATTGGCAAAACAACAGCACTACGACCGAGTTCGGTAAAACAATGTTTAATAATATTTTTTTAACATAATTTATAATTGTTTATATATACATACTTGTAAAACAAATTCGGTTTTTGTAGTCTTTAATTACACACTAAATAAACGTTCACTTGGAGCACTTTTCTCAATTTTGATGGTTTTGTGTAGTGGAAGGTCGTCGGTTACGCCACACGCCGGTAGTCCGTTTTTCTACTTACACCCCTGTTGCCTACAGTAAAAATACAAGTGAAGTTTGAAGATTCCTATCTTCACATCAACGAAACCAATTCTGTAGGTTTTGCTACTATATTGTATCAGTTGTCCTGCAACTATAACCGATTCAGAAATTTTTGCGACTACCGAGTGTTACCGTAGGTTTTGCGTCTATTGAACGTTAGCGGAATCAGAATTTGAAAGACGCGGGAAACAAGAATCATACCGGGACCGAAGACCCGTCTGGACTGCTGACAACCTGGGAAAACAGATGTGAAAACGGACGACAGAAATTCCTGATATCTCTCTTTTTTGTAAATCCTGACGCCCCTTTATTTATATGCCCATGTTATATTCTGTAAACTCGCCCGGCACTAGTACAAACGAAGTGTGCAAGTTTCATTGAAATCGGTTCGGTAGTTTTCGTTTTTATCATTAACACACATACGAACATCCACATTTATATATTTAGATATATTTTTAAATGTTTATGTTTAGTTTTGTTGCTTTTCTCTCCGTATTTTTTTAATGTTTCAATGATTTAGACAATTAACAGTACAGCATGAACCTACGGTTCAGAGCCTGACAAGGCGAATTTTCATTCACGACAATAAATACATTCAAGGGGCCGTCGGTGGCCCCAACGGTTTAATCGTTGACACGGCGCTCATCACTGTAAGGTAAAGGTCCCGGGTTCGAATCGGGCGGCCCTACATTCGAACCCGACAACTTACAAATGGGCTTTTTTGCAAAAACACCGGCACCCCGAGGGTTTATATGATCTCTGCTGTTGCAAAAATAATGATGAACTAATCGGTTCCAAAAATCTGTGGGCATTCAATATTTCACACAGACCGACCGTGCACGCTTAACTACTCACTCAAACACATTGACTCACACTCACCCAATTGGGTAGTCACCAGGCCTTTTTAAATTACGTTGTTACCACGTAACACTTAACAAATGTAAAACTACTTCGGTGTGTTTGTGAGTACTCGATATAACAAACACATCCAAACAATTATAACGTTTACGCGAATAAATACATTCACTCAACTTAAGGATACTTTTTTAACCTAGATATGCAAGGGTTCCAAATATGAGCATATACGTTTGTCAGCATCGGGTATCTATTCAATTTTTTATTTTTTTAGTTTTAATGATTATTTATTTATTTTTAACAGGGTTCGCGAAAGCAGTCATATATCATCCTTCGGGGTGTCTCTGTTTTTGATTCTTAAGTGATGAGCGCCGTGTCAAGCCTTAGGCTACGGTTACTATGGATGTGAATTCTGACGAAATTTTGTTCTGACGAGTTCGTCTGAACAAACAAATACTTGTTTTCCAATGAGAGTGTTTACTTTGGCAGTTAAGTGCACGTCAGTACACATAAGTTGCCGTCAGAACCATTCGGGCGTTTAAACCAGTTTGATTTTTTCGTGCGTTCTGACGTTCAATTTAGACAGTTTTGGTATTTCACCGTGGATATAGATAGTCTGATTAGTCTTGTTTTTGAGAGTCGGTGTTTGGGGGACACATGAACAACAAAACATATCATAACAGAGAAATTCTCGGCCAAAGTGGGAGAAAGTTTCTCAAGAAATCAACACTACCAATAAGCCACATTTGGTTAGTGGTCATAATTAACCATATTAATTATTCTAATGAATAATTCTTTTTATCTAAGGTTTTTGGTTGAGACGGAAAATTAATGTAACGAGTTGGATTCGAACCCACGACCTTCGGCTGAATACGCCGCTGCTCTAACCACTTGAGGCTAACGTGACTTCAATCCCCTCGGAACCAACTTATCTTAACCTACAACCATTCGAATTTTCTGTTTTTGCCATTTTTCAAATTTCAATTAATATGGTCAATTATGACCGCTAAACATACATTTTTTTAAGGGACTAGCAATGAGTTTTGAAAGTCTCACTCCTCGTCTCTTGTGGAAAATAAGTGGTTACTATGCCCTGTTTTTCCTTCAGCTATCAACAATAACTTAATCAACGGACTTTCAGGAAAAAAAACCTCATTAAGTTCGTCCGTTTTGCTGGGAGGCAGAAACGTACTGACTACCAGAAAATGCGCACGATGTAACCACCTTGTTTTGACGAGGATTTCGACGTATTCGTCAGAACAAAATTTCGCCAGAATTCGCATCCATAGTAACCGTACCCTATGACGAGAACACACTTAACTGATGCAACGCTATGCGACGCTACTCGATGCTGTTTATTTATTATAATTTATTTCATGGTTTTGCTCATAAAATTACAACATTTTCGTCGGGTAGCATCAGAAACACTCATATTTTTTGTAGTTTATTTCAAACTAAGTATATGTAATTTTGTCGTTATATTAGTTACAACATTCCTTTTTTAATGTAAACCAAATTAAACGAGATCAAAACCACATGAATTTTCATAAAAATTATTTAATTATGATGGTTAGGCAGAAAATTTATCAAAACACCGGAATAACTTTATTTAAAACATTATAATTAATTAACGTTTTTAGTTGAGATACAAAAGTCAATGGCACGAGCGGGATTCGAACCCACGATCTTCGGCTTGATACGCCGCTGCTCTACCCCTTGAGTTATCGTGACCTTGATCCACTTGGACACCAACTTCCCGTCAAAACCGCACCTTTTGAATTTTCCCTCCTTTTTGCCATTTTTCAAATGTCGTGCAATCGGATTGGATTCTCGACGACAAACGGCGTATCAAGCCGAAGATCGTGGGTTCGAATCCCGCTCGTGCCATTGACTTTTGCATATCAACTAAAAACCTTAATTAATTATAATATATTAATTGGTCAAGCGGACCACGAAATTAGTGAATTTATTTAAAACAATTAAATTTAACTAAAAGTTACTACATGGGTGTGCTCAAAATAATGCATTAAGAAAAAAAGAGGCATTGCGATTGTGATACTGATTTGTGATAGACGCGGTGTGACTGTACGTGGCGTACGCTTGACGTCGCATAGATGTGAACACCCTACCAAAAGGTGACAAGGCATCGGGTCGCATCGATTAGCGTCGCATTCTTTTGTCTTGGACTGTATTCGATGCGACCCGACGAAAATCTGGACAGTGGGGATCGCAGAGCGTAGAGTAGGGTAGGATAGCATAGCACCGGGCAGATGTGCATGTGTTAATACAACCTTATGGGAAATTGGAGTTTGGATTTACGTCGGGCAGCGTCGCATGGCGTTGCATCGAGTAAAGCCAGAAACACACTTACCCGATTCTACGCCATGCGACGCTACCCGACGCAAATCCAAACTCCGATTTTTTATAAGGTTGCATTACCCCCGTGCACATCTACCCGATGCTACCCGACGCAAATCCAAACTCCGATTTTCCATAAGGTTGCATTACCCCCGTGCACATCTACCCGATGCTATGCCACACTAACCTACCCGACGCTCTGCGACCCCACCGTCCAGATTTTCGTCGGGTCGCATCAAGTACAGTCGAAGACAAAAGAACCGGACACTCATATTTTTATTCAAACTATTATATTATATTATTGTCGTTATATTAATTACAACATACTTATTTTAATATAAACCAAATTAATTGTGATTAAAAATTAATTAGTTTTTATTTAAAAAATTAATTTTAATGGTTTGGTAGAAAATTAATCAAAACACCGGAATACGATTTTTTGATATAATGAATTTAACTAACAATTTATTGTACTCGCTTCGGCGGTACATATACTAAAATTGGAACAATTTATTACACGGTTTTGCTCATAAAATTTAATTAACAATTTATTTCATAGTTTTGCTCGTAAAATTACACCATTTTGTAATGTCGGGTAGCATCAGAACAGGACACTCATATTTTTTGTAGTTTATTTCAAACTAAGTACATGTAATTTTGTCGTTATATTAATTACAACATGTTATTTTAATGTAAACCAAATTAAACGAGATCAAAAATGCATAAGTTTTTATAAACATTGTTTAATTATGATGGTTAGGAGTAACTTTATTTAAAACAATTAAGTTTAACAAACAATTTATTAGATGGTTGTGCTCATAAAATTTAACTAACAATTTATTACAAGGTTTTGCTCAAAATAGTGCATTAGGAACACAAGATCCGTTGCGATTGTGATAGTGATTATTGTGATAAACACTGTGGACTGTACGCGACGTGTGTTTGCGTCGGATAGATGTGCACACCCCACCAAAACGTGGCAAGGCGTCGGGTAGCGTCGGGTAGCGTCGCATGGCGTAGCATCGGGTAAGTGAGTTTCCGGCTTAAGTGTGTTCCCGGCAACCGTTGTAGGTGTGGATGCTTGATCCGTTTCTTATTATAACCACTACTGCGCCTTAGACGTTATTTAAAAGCTGCAAGCAGGACACACCTTATTCTTTTCGGCGCTAATTCCTCCCATTCTGTTAATATGTGCTTTACAGACAATGCTATCTTCTGTTTAATAAAGCAATTTATCAAGAAATAATGTTTACGCCAATGTAAACAATATTTTATTAATATTTGATCATTTAAATTTATATAATTTTCTTCCTTTCCTACCGACGTTAAAACGAAAATTTGTAAATCTACGTACAGGCTGTAGGGGTAGAAATAAGTCATTTTCCAGAGTCGTCCTAAAAACGACACCAGTTGCCTTCCTGTACGTACGAACGTACCTTTTGCTTTCGTCCTTCGAGTTGCCTTCAACCAGTACGCACGAACGTCCGATTTCTACTTATACATCGGTGGGCAAAGTGGATGCAACATATGCTACAACGCATCGCTGCACTACGTTAAGCTAATTTATACTATGTAGTTTCTTCTTTAACGTTTTGTATTAACATATATATATGTATATATATATATATATATATATATANTATATTTAAACTTTGCTTATGTCAAATCTGGTTAGAATTTAATTTAATTTCTTTGTTTATGTAATAAATTACTAATTAATTTGTATTCAGTACAGCAAATGATTATTATATTTTTATATCACATTAAACCCTTTTAGCAACAGCCGGCAAGTACCCCTGGCAGCGCGCGGACATGGAGGGTAGATATATCCTGCCGGCGTCTACATAACACATATTATAGAAAATAAACTGGTAAAAATAAATGTTTGCCATAAACTTGTTTGCATTTTAGTAAATTTAACTATGTTAAGAAATGGCGTAGTTGGTAAACGATTGGGCGTTTTCTCAGGTGCTGATCCTTGCTAGCAAGGTGTAAATTACAAAGGGGGGTTTTCCAAAAGAGCGTGACAGTCGTGATATGTGGGCGTGAACTTGCGGTAAACAAGTCTTTCGTTTTTCCAGCCCGAATGAAGAAAAGGGTTAGGAAGAAAGTATTTTGGAACGTTTACAAGAGCCGTCTTACATCGTTAACAACTCGGCGCGGCGTGGGGTTGTAATTTAATTACAAATCCACTGCCAAAAAAAGAACGAAATTTATTATTGGCCGGCGAAAACACTTCAAAATGTCACAAATCACTACGCGACAATGGAAAAGAACTTTATCCGATACAGAGGATTAACTTTACAAAAGAAATGTTCTCTTTCAACGATCTGAAAATAGACACAGGCACTGGGTTGTCCTGATTGTTAGACATTCTGTTCTTTCTCTGTTTAATTATTAACGAGCTTATAATGAGGTAATGAAGGAAACCCGGATAGTTTAAAAGATCAATCAATTAAAAAAATAAATGAACAAAAATTACGTTTTCACATTCTAATGATACTTTCAACAACACAAAATACAATTTTATATTCTTTCTTTTGGTAACAAATGAATAAGTAAATATTACGCCGAGAATTAAAATAATAATAATAATACAATATAAATGGAAAGAAAATCTTCTGTTATGTTAACAAAAATTAATAATTTACCCTAGCAATTCAATATAGAAGGAAAAGCGACGATAGGACGTTGTTGATAAGTTGACGTTGTTGACAGTGCCAGTTGAAGTTTGAAGTTCAATCGAAGCCCAAAGGAATGTTTTATAAAAAAAAAATGGAGGATCCACAAGTGTCCGCTTCAAGAATCCCCGGGGAAGAAAGTAAACCTCGCTGAATAGCCATGGGTTTTGTTTTGATGGAGCCGCTGCGCATCACAACTCCTGCGCACTTGAGCTCAAATTTGTAACTTATAACAATTAGCTTTAGCATTGCACAATCGAATCCAATCCGTTCAATCAAAAAGATTCTTCCAAAAGAAACCATCCATACAGGCCTAAATGTCCTTCTTGTTACCGAGCTAGCCCACTCCCGCTACGAAACGTTCCATTCCAAATTACCCCATGATCCGAACCCTTTTGTCAAAAACCTGTCATCTACCACATTACCTTATAATGCAAACAAAGACTGAAGCGTCAGTGGCCCCGCGACAACTTAACCTCCTAGGGATAGTCCATCTCGCTCATCGTATTGAAGTACTAACGGCTACCATCACTGGATGGTACCTGTTCAAGCTTTCATGCTACTGTTATAATTGTTCATACGTAAATATTATATGTTTTACTTGTTGCGTCGAAGAATGCACTTGTAAAAAAATTTAAAAAAGCATTGCACAATATTCAAATAAGTTTAAATAATATATGTCGGAGATGAAATGGAATGCAGTGACGTATCTGGCTAACTGTGACGTCGTGACATAGTCGAGACAACGAGTGGATCACAAAGAAGAAGAACTTTGCGAGGCAAAGTCAGATACCACAGAGGCAGCAATGCGCTTTGAAGGCGTCAGACGTCATGATGCGTCCAAGAGACGTCAGACATCATGACGCGCCATTGGGCGTCAGACATTACCAGTTCGGCTGTGTAATGCGCCAAAAATGAAATGTGTATAACTTTGGTTGAGTCAGACATGGCCGAGGAGGTCATGCTCAACAAAGTTTCGAGTTTAAATTTTGAGAGTTCCCTGTACTTTGTCTTCATACATTTTGTGAATTTCTACTGCATTTTGTGCATTGAGTTTTATTACCAAAATTCCATGAATGTTTAAAAGATCATTTATTTTGGTTGATTGAAATATACTTTGTTAAAGTCAGATTTTGAGTTGGGTGCAGATTTCATTCTTTTCGTTCTTGACACAACTTCTCTGGTTATGGTGGTCTCTTCTGCTCTTGTGGTTTCAGATGCGCTCGAGGACGTCCGCATGTCAGGTTTGGCCGTGTCGGAGATGAAATGGAATGCAGTGACGTATCTGGCTAACTGTGACGTTGTGACATAGTCGAGACAACGAGTGGATCACAAAGAAGAAGAAGAAGAACAAAGGACAAAGTCAGTCAGTCAGTCGATCAGTCGTGCCTTTGTCCTCACAGCGACAACATCGTCACAATTGTAATAAAAGAAATAAAGTGTGAAGCAAACAAGCGAAATGGATCATTTCTTTCCCCGGGAAGACGGAGAGGTTTCTCCTATATATACAGGGTGAATTGCTACTCGTGCTACAAACTTCTCCAGTAGATTCTTCACCCTAAAATGAACAAAAAAGTTCATATTGTCCATGGTCCGATTCTCAACCATTTCAGAGTAATTTCGCTTTTTATCGATTTTGAAAGATATCACGTCCTGGCGTCGGAAAATCGTGATATCTTTTAATCTAAACATTTCTCT